>NC_135502.1:29815702-29863202 GCF_052857255.1 Amblyomma americanum
TGCTCTGGACAGATTTTTTTCAGATCTGGAGGAATACCGGGTCCGAAGTACCCGGGTTGTAACGATGTACTTTGTCTTTTTCTTTTTGCAAGGGCCTGTGAATACGCCTGGGATTGGCTTTCTCACGGTTTCCAAGATATCGCTGAGGTGCTAAAAGCGCCTTTAAGTTCTCGACTGCGGACATTCCCGTCAGAGTAATTGTTACCATACGCATTAGGGGAGGAGGAACGAGGTTCACGAAGGGCCATCTCGTTGAATCCAGTGGCAGTATCTGGTGAAAATAATGTTTCATAGTTTTTCCTCTTACACTCTGCTAACAAAAGACGTGAGCAGCAAAAAAAAAAAAAAGAATTGGCGGTGCTTCCGGCTAATGTTGATCCTACAGGCTTTCACAAACTGAAGCTATAATCTCGAAACTGCTAAAAAAATTCCTCTTGCGATGTCTTCCATTCTGATGAGCGCTGTACTTGCACAGAATTTGGAATATCTTTGCTGTGACCACGTTTTTCTGCAGCAATAAAGTGAGCAGTCTCCGTGCTCGACGGGTGGATTCGGGTACGTTGATCAGATTGAAATGCAAATGTGAAACACACTGGTTGATCTGTCTCTTATCTGAGTAAAGACATCGTGCCTTAATCCGCAGCTTGCACAGACATTTCTAGCAGCTGAACCCATATATGGATTGTTTCATTCAGCTGCCCACCGAATGTCAGATCTTAATAAACTGCTGCCCTGAATAGAAAGTGCGGGCAACTGCCGCGCCTCGGCCATTTCACAATGTCGGCCCATATCCTAATGTTTGTGCTGCTTATTTGTGCCAGGCAGTCATGGGGGCTGACAACTACTTCCTGCTTTTTTCAAAACAAATATTTGTCAAATCATATCTCACATAGGCGACAAGGTGCACGACAAAAATTTCCAAACTGTTTCATTCGAAGCTAAACGTAGTGTTGTTCAGCTGGGGCATGGAGGCAAGACAGGACACTGAATATTTTGTTTGCTCCCGAGACAACACCTTAATTGACGCGTGTTTAACAAATCCAGCATTGTTTGACAGTAATTTACGTGTTCCTTGGGACCAAGTGATGTACATGCATCAGTTGCGGCCTCGGCATAAATCTTGTGTCACTCTGGGAATGGTGTAAGAAAAAACCATATATATCCTAAATTGATACTGAAGGCATGGGGAATCCGAGCGGGGACAGTTGCCTACATCTCGACGTTCCGGTAGTTTTCTTTTTCTTTTCTCTTTTTCCCATTCTTTCTTTTTCTATGCCTTATAGACCCAAGGGCAACCTTTTCATCAAGGGTAACCGGTGTTTTCCTTTTTCTCTCGCAAAGTCAGACAGCCGGAAAAATTCGGACTTGCCCAAGACCACAGTGATACTCAGAAGTTTTCTCTTCGAAACCTCGAAGGATCGCTTACAGCAGTGACAGGCGAACCTCTACGTCTGTTGATACGTGCTGCTTATAGTGTACGAGCTTGATCTCTTCACTTCTCCCTGAGAACTCCGTGTAAACACACGGTAACACGAACCACCTTTGTAGGCTCAGGTGTTCAAAACTGGGTTTGCCCCCTGGAGGGCGCAGTGGGGTTTGCGCAGCCTCTTTCAGCCGCACACCCGTAAAGAAGCCGGGTGCCGGGCCGTGGAGCGCTTGCACCGATTTTTACTCGTGGGTGTCCGGCGGTGGGTTTCGAACCAACCACCTTCCGCAGCCGAGAAAGACGCCCAAACCACTGGGCCATGACTGGGAGGCCTAATTTTAAAATGGCGTCGCTGCGCGTGGTATCGTCGCCTAAGCCAAGTTAACTTTTTCTACATCATCAAATACACCAACTGGGCCTGTATTCGATGCATAATAAGTTGCGAGAAACGCCATTTTAATAATATGCTATGCGAGAAAGCCAACTCGACGAGCTTATTTCGTAGGATTTGTTGACCGAAATTTGTTCCTGAATGAGTGATTTTTCAAAGTTACTGAAAACGCTTGCCATGTACACATGTTGACCTGATTATCATGGGGAACAACTGCGCAAAAAGGACGGGACAAGAGAGAAGAAGCACTCAAAACAAGCGCTGACTAACAACTGGTTTATTCCACCAACGCCTCCTTCCTTCAGCAACAAAGCGCATGCGCACCAAAAACAAAGACAAAAGCCATAATCATCCCGTCAAACCGAGGAACTCCAACTCCTTGCGGTACAAGCGTATGGAAGCCTCGCTAATACATTTGTCAGGCCCTAATCTTGTGATTTCCAAAGCTTCGATAATTTCATGTTCTTTCTTATCCCTCGCGCGTCCGATAACCTTAGTCCTGCCGAAAAGCGGAGGGCATTCTCGGCAGGACTAAGGTTATCGGACGCGCTAGGGATAAGAAAGAAGGTGAAATTATCATCAGCGAAATTATCATCAGAAGAGATCAGCAGCATTGCACTCCGCTACATCACATCTCACTCCATCTCCTGCTGATCCCTCCTTACCAAAGGTGTGTTGTTTTACAAACCGCAGCTGCTTGAACATGGCCTTTTCCTCGAGCGTTTGTCGTGGATGTGTCCACTCCGATCATTCATATTCTCATGCATATATTAACCTGTAACTGCATTCTCATGGCTGCAAAATCAATGGTAGAGGGTAGGCACAAGAAATTAATTGCACGATTATTAATAAAAAAACAGTAAAAATTGTGACTTTGTCACGGATCCTTAACTTGCAATGTCAGTGCTGACGGTTACGTTGAAACATGGTGCTACTTGGATGCTGGCAGTAGAGAGGGGAAGACGGCTTTGAAATAAGGTGGTCTTCAGGAAAATTAATACAAAATAGCACCTTCAATTCATAACTCATACAAAAATGAAAACGAACGCGTGATTATCCGTACGATGTGTGCGAAAGAAATTTACGTTTCCGTGTCTGGTTATGAAAGCAAAATATTTCATGATAGAGTAGGGGGTAACGTAGATAGTGACGTCGATAAAAATAAATAACGGCTAGGAGCTTGTATCAAGCACTGAAATTCAAGAGCGTTTGAATTTACCACTGCGTCACGGTGGTTATAGTAAGGCGGTCGAAATTTTTTACGCTGGTTTCTTTGATGTGAGCATTCGAAGTAACTGCAGAATAGACTTATACGCACTGGCCGAGCATATTCGAACTTTACCAGCCTAAGCACTTTATAATCCCAGAAAAATTTCGTGAAATCCGCAGTCAAGACAACCCAAAAGTAACAGAAATAAAGCATTGTGAACGAAGTCCGCCCTTCTTTTCTTGCCTAGATCCGCACTGAATTTTGGTCGCTGCATGCACTCGGGAATATAACGGCTTCTTCTTCCTCCCTTGAGTGCGTGCCGTCATTTATCTAGCGGGTAATCACCAAGCTTAAGATTAATAATCGTGCGCTTCAGGCCTGGGTGTAGGCCACTACACCCACCTTCTTTTTGTTTTGTTTTTCGTTCTTGAGCAAAAATTAAATCTCGAGAAGTACTTGCTGCTGTTGAGAAGCGTGCCTGCTGGGTGATTCGAGAGTTCTAGTTATCTACAACACTTGAAGCTCTAGCGAGGCCCCCACGGTGAAAAGCAGCTCACGGTGTTATTAATCACGAAAATGGAACGACCAAAGACCCCGAGAATGGACCACGAAATATTGGGGATCACGGGAAGCCCTGCTATTTTCTGCGTAAAGCTGGACGGCTAAGTATATCGCATATTTTCCAGGTGAAACAAAGGAAACCTACTGCTGCTTTATACCTTCGCAAGAAAATGGAGACTAAGGAAGTTAACGATTAAAGGAAACGTTCGATGCGGCAGGTGAAGAAAAGCTCGAGAGACAAATTGCATCCGCCTTCTTCATCCCTGAGCTGCAGAAGTGAAGATGAGGATCTGCGCTTCGGGTTCAGAATCTGCTGCTTAATTTTCATGGATCTGTACTCTCAGTAAATAAACTTCTATACGCGCTGTCAAAGTTTCTCAGTTTTTTTTTTTCGTTTAATTTGCCTTAAACGCCCTTGTCAGGGCATTACATAGGAGGAGGGTGGGGGGATGTGACAGATATAGAGATTATCAAGAATAAAACATTAGAATGAATACATTTTCTGGAAAATATTTCTTACAATTACTACATGTAAACCATGAAGGAAGCCAGAGGTCACCGAATCTGACGTAGAAATGCCGGAAAATTACTATAATTCAACAAGAGGTCGCCCGTGGAACTCGCATGTTTCATCGCGGTGTTTTCTTAAATTCGGTTGAGCAGCTACTAATATCAAAATTTTCGCACCTACCTCCTTAATATTATTAAACTTACAATTATAGGCTTGTCTTAATACCACATTTACAGGCAGTTATTTACCTCTGCCGTTTCTGATGAGACAACGAGACCAAGCGCCGCCAATTGCTACAAAAAAGCACGTTTGAAAGGTTCAGCGCAGGAGATCATGGTGGTAATAGTTTGATGTAGTGCCCACGGCGCCTCGGTCAAACAACCTATTGTCGTTGAAGTGAAGAGGAAGGAGAGGCCGAGGAAAAATATTGGGCCTTTTGCTTCGTACTTCATTGAAAAATTCTGTTTCGAACATTTTCTTTTCATGTGAGCCTGTGTTTATATTTTAAAACTGTTTATTACCATCAAAAATATTTCAGCTTCTGATTTATGCCTGGCCTTTTAGTTCTCGTTTAAGTTTTACTGTGCTCTGGCCCAGGCATTTCTCTCTTTAACCCTCTTCCACGGAGACTAGTATATATCAACGGTTTCATGAACGCCGAACTTTCCTCGTTTTAGTCAAGACACAGTTTACTCTGTTTTTCTTTTATTGCCAGTTTTTGTGCACCCGACTAGCTTCTCACTCTTCACAAGCCTCATGCAAAACTGCATGAAATGAAGTTCGGAAGGAAGGGGGGGGGGGGGGGGTGTTAAGTTATATGCAAACGTGCACTCCGGTTTTATTTTAATATTTCTGCGTTGCGTTCTTGTCCCATGTTCCACATGGGGCCTATTTTGCTACAGTCCAGAGAAAGCGTATTGGAAGCTCTTATGGTGTCTGGCGGCATTGGTTTTTCCGAAGTTTCATTTCTATAGCTAAGAGAAACCAACGCAAGAAGCACTGTTTTTGGCCAATATCTACAAAAGGGACTGACATTCGCCTGCTGCTTCAACCACTGTGGCCCACTGTGGCGTAAAGGCATTTCATTTCGTTCGACATGACCTTATATCCCTCGTATAGGAGCAATATATGTTTTGGCTGCGGTTCAGAACCATGATTTTTCAAAGGAGCTGTGTTGTACTATAGTGCTTTCGGTTCTATTGGTTCGCTTTGTTGTGTTCGCTTGAGAATCTGCACTTTTTAAGCTATTGTGTTCTACCTAAGCGCGAAGGAGTAAACAAAGGTCTATTTGTGAAACAATGGGAAATATCAAAAGGCACTGTCCTTATCGCTAGACTTTCTTTCGCTCATCACAAACTTTGGTGCAACATTTCCTACTTTAATAAAAATCATGGCGGCGGATCAGTGGCGAAACATGAAACGGAAATGGTGGCCATAAGGTTTGTGCTAAGGTACGCCGGAACGGGGCTTTTTTTTTCTGCGTGTTTCCTATCAGTATTTCCATTTGACATCGACGACTTGTAATACAGCAACGTTGTCAACTCCTTTGCTGTTCCTGTTGTTTATATTGCAAAACCATCTGCTGGCCTCATCTTTCACGATGTCATAGAGGGCGAATAGTTCTGCGCTTACGACTTGGGCTTTTATGGGAGTTCGAACAGAAGCAACAGCGTGGAAAAGTTTCGCAATATACGGCCGGTGGTGAAACTGCTACTTTCGAGTTCGCGCTATATCAATTTCGTGACGTGCCTTTGATCTCTGACCACTGATTTTGTACTCTCGGCTACAAATAGCGCTGAGAAGAGATTAAACAAAAATGAGACAAAGCAATTATGAAATACTTCCAGGAAGCGACTTTTTTGCAATCTATTCCAATGTACAACGTCCACACATTCTGCTCCGTCAACCTCAATTCTTTTGGAGTTTAAGACTTCTTCCGTTAGGGCCTCCAAAGCCAACATTTAGATGTGACACAGACAACTCATGATTTGAGCAATATCTATCGATCCACTTGCATAGACTTTCGCTTTACTTCTGACCAGGAATCGTAAGGGGGGGATTCCATTGTAAATTCTGCCATTTCATGTATTTTTGTAAAACGGCGATGAATCTCCACTTTATCTGCATTACACGTTCCTTCTACAGCTTGATTAATTGCAAAAGTTCATGATTCGACTTTTTTTTTATAAGGTTTTAGAATGCTTAACAACAACTTATTTCGTTCGGGGTTAATACAAATGTAAAATGAAAACAAGGCTCAAGGATGTGTCTTGCTTTATTCTTTAGCAAAAACTCTAATCGTTACTGTTTTTCACTGTGTCATCGTGTCATCCGCAGCTACGGCACCTGGCTGAGCCCCTTGAAAAACGTGAAAAAGACGAACCACACTGCGGGAACGGGTAGGTAGTAGTGCGTGCGTGTGTGCGTGTATATGTGCGCGTCCGTCTACGCGTGTTTGTGCTTGCACGTGTATTTTATTTATTTATTTAAATACCCTAAAGGCCCAAGTGGGCATTACATAGGGGGGGGGGGGGGAGGGCATGAAAACAACACAATACAGATTATTGGCACACAGTAGTTAACAAATACAAAGAATAACTATATATACAAATTGCAAGTACACATCACTGCAGTCGCTGAAAGATACATAGGTTGAGCGTATGAGACTTAATGCTTCAACAATACTGAAAATATCACGGTGAATTTTGTAGACCAAGGTGCGATGAAAGTTTTGTTTGGAAATGCGATAACTCAGTTTCAGAAACTATGTCAGCCGGTAACGAGTTCCACTCTGCCATAGATAATAGTAAGGGTGATGTTTGATATTTCAGTGTTCGTGCGAAGATGGGTTGCACTTTGTGGGAATGATCAGACCGGGATGAAACATGATGGGCAGGGGCGATGCGATCAGCTGTGAACGGGGAGCCATCGTAGTACAAGGAATGAAAAAACGATCAACGAGAGAACTTGCGTCGAGTGATAAGGTCGGGAATACTGATAGTTTGCTTCAATAATGACACACTTTCATACGGTGAGTATGAAGAAAGGATGAACCTCACAGCTTTATTTTGCACAGACTCAAGACGGTTAATTAATGAAACACTACTTGGACTCCATATTAAAGATGCATATTCTAAGGCTGACCTTATGAGTGTAGTATACGCGCGAAGCTTTGTCTCGGGGTTGGCAAGATATAGACGACGTTTGGTGAGTCCCAGTTTCTTAAATGCTTTGTTTGTGATGTGATTTATGTGGGTGTTCCAGCTTAAATCAGCACTGAGATAAACACCTAGGTACTTAAAACAATCCGTTCTTTCAACTGTATTTTAATTAATTGTGTAGACATTAGAAGGTATATTAGTGCGCGTGGAAAAGGTCATCAACATTGTTTTTTTGATATTAATTTCCATCTGCCATAGCTGGCACCATTCATTTAGGCGCACTAAGTCGGTCTGTAGAATAACTGCATCAAGGGGGGTGACTATCCTTCTATAGATTACGCAGTCGTCAGCGAACAGTCGCACGTTAGATGATATGTTAGATGCTATGTCATTAATGTAAATTAAAAATAGTAATGGCCCTAAAACGGATCCCTGTGGGACTCCCGATATGACTCGTGAACTGCTCGATGAATACTCTTTAATTTTGACGCTTTGGGAGCGATTACTTAGGAATTCTCCGATCCAACGGGTGATATCGCGGTGCAGTTGTAGGTTGTTAATTTTCTTCATTAGTCTTATGTGGGGAACGCGATCGAAAGCTTTTGAAAAATCTATAAATATGGAATCAGTATATATTAATTCGTGTACCGATTCATGAAGATCTGTTAAGAGCTCAAATAGCTGTGTTTGACAGGACTTTTTTTGCCTAAAGCCATGCTGGTTAGCAATAAGCAAGTTATTGGCGTTTAGGTGGGTCATTATGTTTGAGTAGAGGATATGTTCAAGCAACTTGCAACAAATCGATGTTAGTGATATGGGGCGATAATTTTCCGGTGACGTGCTATCACCGGATTTAAAAACTGGGCTGACGTTTGCGGTTTTCCAGTCATCGGGAATGCATCCTGTATCTAAAGACTGCTGAAATATTAAAGTTAGTAAGGCAGCCGACACGTGCGCAGTAAGTTTAAGAAGTTTGGTATTGATACCGTCTGAACCAGGGCTACAATTAAGTGGGAGTCGCTCAATAGCTCGGGCAACACCAGCTGCGCTAATGATGATTGGTTCTGATGGATGAAGCACTAACGGTTGTTGAGGTTCACGGTAATTAAAAGGCACTGATTCGGTTGTAAAGGTGTCTGTAAAATGCTTGTTGAATAGGTCAGGCATTGCCTCTGTGTGTGCGCGCGTGCTTAGAAAGTCGTGGAAAAGGCACACTCACGCATAATTTTTTCGCGCGCATTCCTTTCCACATCTTCGAAGATGCTCAGTAAACGCACTAGCTATCACATCGACCAGTTCTTCTCCAGTTCTCTTCCGATGCACCTTGCTAATGTAACGCTCGTGCCTTCCACCTATGGCTAAACGCAAGCCGAATTCAGTTTACCCGTCTATAGCGGCCGAGTAGCGCATAGCTTGCGTTGAACCTCAACACGCTATTCCGACAAACTCTCCAGCGCTCTCGGACATTGCTAACGCATCCGCGTTGTGTCAACAAAGACATGGGTAAAACTTCGGCTTCATGCATCCATGCGTATAAAGCTTCAATGCGGGAGCAAATGTTTGCCTCGGGCAAGCGGACGAGATCGAGGGCGCTGTATTGAAAAGCCGTCCAAATTAGAGCGTATTCAAAAACATCCACTGGAGTTGCACACGTTTTGTGCTTGGTGGGCGGGATTTCCCAGAAAAGCGTTGTTGAACTTTTCTAGCGCAAACATGCCTTGAAGCAAGGCAATCATAAAGAAGCAAAGTGGCCAACACGCAAATATCCTCGCAAGGCCGATGGGAATTCGATAGCGTGTCATGACAAATGGTGCTCTGCCTCCCCCCCCCCCCCCTCCACCCCACCCCCGAGGCAGGGAAAAGGGGGAGGGGGGTTGGCGGTGTGGCATCGGGAAGAAAAAAGAATAGACGGAGGGATCCGACCTCGCAGCTGTTGCTGCGCGCTGCCCTTCTAATTCAGGACGTCCTCCACCGCCGAGTAGCGTGGCTAGCCTCATCCGCCGTCAGGATGATGAAGCACCCGCGGCGCCTCGCTGGTCGAGAAGAGATCCGCTGAATAATTGCCGGCTACTCTGTATAGTATGTGCGTTCGCGTGACTCGATGCACGATGGGCTACAGAGAGACGGCCATTGCGGACCAGGCCGGGCGACGGGATATTGATCCTCCCCGGACCTTTTTTCTTCTTTCCGCTCCTCAAAGTCTTTCTATCCGCGGTCTGCTGTCTTTGTTGTTCTAATCGTTCCCTTACTTGTCCCTCGTTTCTTCATTCTAGCCTTCATTGCCGGTGCAGAGTAGTTTCGTGTTCTCCCGTTATCTTGTTCCCGCCATTTTTCCGCTTGTGTTAATAAAAGCGAGCGAAACAAAGTGGGGAGCGAAACTGAGTTCTTCAAACTTATCTCCGGCTGCTACTGTCGGCGCCAAAAGAGAAAAAAAAAACTGCCGTAAAACGAGCAACTCTTCCAGCCTCATAACCCACCATTAGAAGACTTGTCCACTTGTATCAAATGCTGTACCTCATCATACATGGTACGCAGCGGAGTTTTTTTTTCTTTTCTGCATGAGTGACAGAGTTAGGGGGACTCGTGTGGTCGGGTTATCTATACTTAAAGCTAATAGCCGCTACAGATGCCACTTCTGAGCCATGCTTCGAGTGATCGGTTTGTCCCAGTTCCCGCACTGCGATATGCATGCAGCCGCCGCCAATCAGAAAGCTTGCGTTGTCGCGAAGTTCGAAAGTAACTTTCATGAAGTACAGCTGTGCTTTAATATGGGGACTGCCATGTTCAGCTATCTCATTTGATTTCTATTCTAGATTTAGCCATCGACGCTATAGTAGCAGGTAGTCGTTCAAGACGACTATCGTTAATGATATGTATTCTGAATGACCTAGGATTTTCGACAAAGGGGTAATAATCTCCTCAGAAGTTCATTCTGCATTTATTATGTTGCGCTTTCCTGTATTCGTTGCTAATACTATTCTGCCCGTATGCAAAGGCGTCTCCTAGTAATCCCCTCTTGTGTGGCACCTACACTTACCCTGTAGAGTCAAAGGTCACAGGTTGTCATATTCTTTAGAAGTGATGCTTCGCCCGCAGTGAGGATAATGCACAGCACTGAACTGAACCTTGTTGCGGTTGCTGATGATGCATTATAGCGAATGATGAGTGCGTAGGTTGCGACGAAGCCGTATCAAATTAACTGATTCACAGAGGACAACATACGTGGCAGTAGGCTTAGCAAAGCTTCAGAAATGATACAAAGAAAGGAAGCTCCAACCATAAGTAGCCCCCCATTAAAATAATAGCCAGCAGACACTTTACACCGATATCATGAGGTCAGCGCGCTTCGCGCAAAAGATAAATTTCTGGTAGTTTTTTAAACTGTGATTGTTGCCTTATAGCATAAAAGGCGTGCATTTAAGAATGAGAACAAGTTTGAAGAATAACTGAAGTCCAGAAGGGTTCGTCGCTTTGTTAGTAGGCCATCAAAAGTGTTAGAGCGCCGCTCTGACGGCAGCCCTCGAAACATCGAATTCCTCGTGACACTCGTCACTCGCCCCCCACAACGCAACGGACTCTGGGCGCGCGTCATCTTGACAGGGACGACTCGAATGCGGCGCAGGCCTCGTCGGACTCCCAGGGAAAGGTAAGGGGCCGGCCTCGCAAAATCGGCCGACCGCCGACCATGTTCTGGTGCGCACACGGCGGGGGCTGACCCGCATCCTGTCCATGAAAGCGCTTCCGCGGGATGCGCGCCGCACCGAGCCGGAAGAGAGCGTGTCTACGTATACGTACGCTTCGCGGGACTCGCTGACGCGTTCGCGGACTCGCAATGGGCCGGGACTCACGTGGCATCAGGTGCCCTCACTTTTGAGCGCAGTGACAGGGAGTCTGATTTAATGGGAGGCTTAGCCTATGACTGCGTTATTTCCTGACGGAGTGAGGTCTTCAAGTTTCAAGGAAGTTCACCTATCTTGGCTAAGTAGTGAGCGCAGGTTCCGACCACGAGAAGAAATTACAGGGAGAATTGGAATGATTTGGAGTGTGTTCTTGATAGGCACTCTCAAGTTATAGGCGACAGCTTACCGACGTGCATAGAGGATACACATTTAACCGTTGAAGCATGCCTGTACTCACGTATGCGGTCGAAAAAACCTGGAGGCGAACGGTGAGACTCGAAATTACATTAAGTGTAATGGCAGTGATGTAGGGTAAGGAAAACTTGCAAAAGAGTATTTCAAAAGGGTATTAGTCTGGGCTAGTCGGTACATTTCGCAGGAAAACTTAACGGCAAAACTGTGAAAACTAAAGAGAATATGAGTAAATTTATATCGGTTAAATGAAAGAAAAAATTAAGAATGATGTAACTGTCTCTCTCTCTCTCTCTCTCTCACACACACACACACACACACACACACACACACACACACACACACACACACACACACACACACACACACACACACACACACACACACACACACACACACACACACACACACACACACACACACACACACACACACACACACACACACACACACACACACACACACACACACACACACACACACACACACACACACACACACACACACACACACACACACACACACACACACACACACACACACACACACACACACACACACACACACACGCTTTAAGACAAAATTTTTCGCAGGGAAGCCACATTGCTCCTCACTGTTTAACAAAGAAAGTTCGACAACTGCATCGTGAAAATAAGCCTATTTCCACCACCTACCTTCCCCTTCTCCCAACCGCCCTGGTCAGAAGTTAGCTATAACTGCGTCCCTGGTTGTAGAGAGCGGAGGACCCGATCATTAGTAGTGCGTATGGCCAAAGGTACCTCTCACAAGCGCGACGTTGACCATGTTGGCTCTTACAGGGCGAAGCCTCTTTCTCTACCGGTCTCTTGCAGGTTAAATTCTTGCTCCAAGCAGGTGAAAAAAGTAAATAAATATCTGACAAACCTCGACATGTCGACTGATTTAGTGCGTATACCTGTGAACCTGCAAGTCTAAACAAGGAAGATTTGTTTTCTTCACCCCTTTAAAGTGACAGCGGATTTTAAAACTTTGGTTCAAGTTGCGCCGAACATCTTGTACAATGTATGTGATTCATAAGATGAGTCATCAACCTGCGACTTCATGTTCGTCAGCCACACAGCGCGTCATAAAAAAGAACAGTCTGAGCACGACAAGACGCAAAATTGGACTTTAAGTGGCGTGTACCGGTTTTGTGATGCTCCTCTAATATCACGAACACTAGCCAACTGCAGTTTGATTCCATTCAAGTTAACAAATGGATAACTTTCTGAAGCACACTGAAGTCGCTTCCTGTCGAACTGAGACCAAACCATGAGACATCACGTCAGGGTTACATGATCTCTCTAGTTGCTTGAGCTGAGATCACAGAAAGGATCTTTCTTCGAATGCACTCTAGCACAACGCTCAGCCCTTTACTGAGCGCAAGACTGCGTGCATCGAGTTCACCGGTCTCATGCAGTTCGTCTAGACGAATAAAAACGAATAGATTTCTTTCCCTTTCCTCAGTGACGCATGGCATTACGCTGCAGTCACAGCGTCGAGCATCAGTGTGTATGCGAAAGAAATGAAATAACCATGGCAGATGAAGAAGACGCGAAGTGGGATGACGGCCGGCAAGAATTGAATCGTTCCTGTCAAGGAAGTGACTCCAAGCTGCACCGTGCTCCTCACTTACCCTTTCCGCTGCTGCCTACGGGCGAAAGCGCTCTGTGTATCGAGCAATCGAACGCCTGAGCGAACAACTTGATGGAATTGCGTGCGGATAGAAGTCGCGCGGATGGGGCGGGGAAGGAAACGGGGCCGAGCCGTTGAGGGTTCTCTCCTGTACACTGCGACTCTTCGTCGATGCGCGTGCAGTCATCGCCGGAGAATTGATGGGGGGCCTCGGAATCGACGACGACACCGATCGCGAACGCGCATAATCGCGACGGAGAGCGCACCCACGCACGCACGCACACACACACACACACACACACACACACACACACACACACACACACACACACACACACACACACACACACACACACACACACACACACACACACACACACACACACACACACACACACGTGCGTGCTCACGTACATACACATATATACAGACACGACATGCAAGTGCACGCACGCACGCACTTACACGCGCACGTTGAAAGTACCTCGAAACCGAAGGGTCCACGTAGGCAGTTTGCAGTGATCGGCCGGTTGCGCCTGGTACTCACTTTAATTTGTTTCCTTTTTGCTTGAATACGTTTCCCTTTCTGCGCTTGCTGTCGGGCCTATATGGCGAACCCTTGCTTTCCAAATCGCACGTGCATTTCCACGAAGGGTTGAAAAACAAAATCAAGCAAAGAAGCCTGGTCATGGCTAAATGACTCCGAGGACATTTCATCAGTATGCGAAGATAAACTGGAGTTATTCAGAGCAGCTAATGTGGTTCATGCATCTTAAGCCTATAGCGTCCTTCATCCCCCCTCCTCCCTCACCCACCCTCGTACGCACATACAGGTTAGAGGAGAGTAATTGGTAGCGAGCGCGCGATCAATCAGCGCAGTGTAAAGCTTAATCTGGAAAGGCAAAAAGCGCGTATGGAGACGGTCAATAACTCTCAAGTCGATAACGAGTAAACGAAAAACGACGTTGATTATCAGGTGGGTATCGATCGTTTTTTGTTTCTTTGTTTTTTTAATACTTCGTCTCCTTTCTTCTCGTTCTCCACAGCATATCTTTTCGGTTAACACGGCGCTCAATTTGCATGCCGTGGTTGAACTTTCAACCTCGTTTCTTTCGTGCTATATATTTAGCGCTCGTCTCGCTTAAGCCCATTGTAAATCAGAAGGCAGAGAAAAGATTGAATTGAAGAAAATTCAACACTAGCGCTTCAGCTTTTCTGAGAAGAATAATCTGAAGGGTTCAGCGAATCATAGCTCCCCCCCCCCCCCCTTCACCCCTCCCCCTCCCGCTGTTCCTTGTTTTAGGGTATTAAAAAAACTTAAAATTTAAAAATGCCCTGAACTACGTTTCATCTCCATGAAAGGCTCCATAAAACTAGCTTTACCGTGCTGTAATTGGCTATTAACCTGCTGCGCTCTGCATTGTAGCAGAAAGGTAAATTAATTTAAATACCGTCTAATTTCTTCATAAAAAGAAATTAAAGCTACAACGTCCAGGGTGCATAAAGCTGTTCCGGAATCACCCGCTCTGTTCATCACGAGACCAGGCTTCTTCGAGACTACAGAGGGCCTTACCAACAGCTGCTGTCTGTTTCACTACCTTTCTGTCCCTTCTTTTAAGCGCTAGTTCGAAGTATGGAAGTCTATCAAGTGGCCTTAGTCGGCCGTTTTAATTCGTATTTCCCGCCGCATTGCTTACTCACGACGCCAAATGTCACGCGTCACGAATTTGCGCCCACTGATTGGTCCAAGGGCGTACGACCACACCACTGCACCCTCATTCTTCATCGTCTAGTGGTTTCTATTGCTTAGAACTCTATTACCCCTGCAGTGCGCATAATAGGATTCCTCGAAGTCACAAAATTTTTTTATCAAGCTTTTGATCCAATTTCATCTGAAAATTTACGAGGTGTCCAAATACCTGCTTTTAGAGAAATCACCAGCACACATACTGCCCTGAAGTGCACTCAGGTCACCAGCGGTACTTCACCCTTATGATAGTTTCTCTCTTAATGCACCCATATTTGTGCTAACAACTGTCCATCTTACATTTTTGAGCGGTAATCTATTAATTTGTGTTCGCCCCATATTATTGGGTCATAGGTCCCGTAGGGGTCTAAATTTTTGAGCAAAGGAAGCAAGAAATGACGATGATAGATTATTGTGTGACTAAAGCAAACCTGCTTCTAATAAAAGATTCTGGACATATAATATTTGACATCAAATCCAAGCGGCTCTGGCGAGCACGAAAGATTCTGCCGAAATATAGCCAGCTAATGGGTTTGGAACTCAGAGCTCTTCGCAGTATTAAAGTTTCACAGACAGTCGTCCACCGATCGCGAAGTCGCTTCCCGGCTAATGCATCCGTTCCTTTTTCCTGCACCAAAAACGTATATTTCATGCAAAAGAAACAGCGCAGCAGGTCACAGCCGCCTCTTATTATTCAAAATTTCTAGGGTAAGACCGAGATTCAATGAAAGCCCTTTCAACCAGGAATTCTAAACATTTCGTACTTAAAACATTATGTCACGTGAGAAGGCTTCTACGGTGTCCTCAAAGCTGTTCGCATCCTTTTTCATTTTTCTTTTTTGCTTCACTAGAAAAGGGTTATCCCCTGCATGAAAGAGCCTACACAGCTCTCGCATTTGACTTGGCACTGTATTGTATACCTTGACTCCCATGCATTAAACGTAGGAAGAAAAGCACGGTCGTAGCGAACAGTGGGAGATAGGCAAACATTGAGGTGAATGTGATCAGAAGGCTTTTAGGCGTCTCGCGTTGCTCCTATTGAGCTTTGACAGGCAGGAGCGCCCACTATGTGCTGGAATTTTTAAAGCCTGTTTGATAAAATGCCATTTACGTAAATGCAACGAGCAGAACTTCGGAGATATCATGTATCTTGGTAGGTTCATGGAGCATACAAGCATGCTCTCTCAATTGTCTTCGTGTGTGCTGGTGTCTGCGCTCCTGACCTCGAAGTCGAACATCGCCGTATGTAATTTTTATGTGGGTTCTCTGTCCCATATACAGATATTGGCGTGATATTCATCCACTTTTCAGCGCTCTTTAGGGTGAATAGATGAGATCACTAAATTAAAATTGTCAGTTCCATTCCGCATTGAAGCCGAAGCTCCTGCATTACAACAATATTTCGGGATTTTTCTTCATTACGCCTTGAGAATTTCTCCTCATGTTCTCTTTAAATAACACATGCAAGTAGTACACGATGCTGGTCCCCTGTAGATCGTACATGGGCAAATGGGGTTAGGTTGGCCGAAGCGGGGCTTAGCACAACGGTGTGCCTACATACTATCGTGCATGCATCCTTTTAATCCGCTCACTCTCTAGTATAGTTGCCCAGTAGTTACCCTTCAGATGATTTATGCAATAATTCTAAGCATCTTTACTGAATTACAAAAATTACATGTTTTTGGCATGCACTATGCTGTCTACGGCTCCCCGAGATTCAGTATAGTTCGGGACTCACACATGGGCTATCCGCACTATGCCCAGCCTCATCGGGACAATGTAGGTGATCTGGGCTGCCTGCTTGTACTAGGCCCAATATGGGCTCAGTGTGGGCAGCCCATATTGCCCCTGTGTTTACAAGGAAACTTCAGGAGAGCTGATCTGATAAGGCTAACAAGTCAGAAATTAGGGCACGATGGTGGGTCCTTGATAGTCTCACCAGGCCAAATGGTGCTGGGGAGCCCCTAGAGTCCCTACATCTGCTCATGTAAGGAAGATATTGACAAGCCTGAACTGGGCTTGCCCCAGTAGACATCGGTCTCATGTCAGTATTGGAAGAGATAACCGAGATGAAAAACAAGCATTTATCCTCAGGGGCTGGCCACATCCGTCTAAAGTAGGAACGAAAGGTGAGCTTCGTGGGCGGGCTACATTAGAGAATGCGGGAGGAATGGGGCCAGCTCCACATGGGCAGCCTACATCGATCCTAATTTGCACCAATCGGGGTCACTTGTGGGCAGCCCACAGGGGGCTGATGTGAACCCTCGTTGAAGCACCCACAATGGTCCCACATGGGTTTCCCCATCTTATCCACGGGCAAGCGCACTTCCCTCACTTCAATTACCACTCTGCACGGAATGAAAACTGTTACGATTCAATAGCGTGCTGAAGTCGTAAACACGGCTTCAATAAAACCCCGAAGTGCGCACAGTTTAGCATTCTATTGGATCTGTTCATGGTAAAGGCAGCTACGAAGTCTCTCATTTCTTCAAAGAAAACAAAGACAGATCCTCTCATCCACCCATAATCTCACATAATAAAATAACAGATGCATTACTGAAGCGTAAGGAAGCCTGTGTGTAACCGAAAAGTAAAAGAAAACTATGGACTTGGAGCTATGATTACGGGAGCATTCCTGAGCACTTCTGGACAAGAACTGAGATTGCCATACTAGTGCAGTCAATGGTAAAAATGAAACAGAAAAAACAAAAAAATGCAACAAAAATGATCAGAATTAAGCTTCACAAGACTACAACACACATCAACGCGGCCCTAAGAGCGTAGCTTGGTGCTCTGTAAATGTCAAGGTGCACTCGCCCCCTTTGCCATGGTTACGCAAGAAGTGGAGAATTTCCGTGTGCCGTGGCAGTGCTTTCGTCGTTGGCCTGAGAGCGGCTCTCGCTGATTGCTCTATTAAAAAAACGCGAGCGCGCCCAGTCGTTTCAACCTGCTCGACTGCTTTCCCAGAGCTTTATTCAAGTTCTGTAAGAGAGTCTCCACGCCAGAAGTTTGTAATTTCGTAACATGTGCAGAGGAATGAAAGCTGAACACGATTACGTGGTGTAAAAATTTCAGACTCAATGAGGTAAAATGGAGCTATGAAAACTTCATGGAATTTGCTTTTCCCCAGGCCGGGAAAGTGACTGAACATTGTACTTAGCTGAACTATTATATTTAAGATACTTTATTCATTGCGAACAGAAATGCAATAAGAGGAAAAACACTAGAGAGCACCAAATGCTCTTGAAGAGGTGCTGCGTCCTATCTTCTGAAGTCGCCTCTTTTCCTCCTATTTATACTCGACCTAATTACACCCTATTGTTTTGTTCTCGCCTCGAGTTCAGTCGGCTGATGATGATAGACGTTCGGAACCGGGTTTTTTATAGAGAAAGAGAGAACTTTATTTCAAATTAGACCTGAAAATTTTAACGCACAACGAGGAAGACTCGGCTTCAAGGGCAGTGATTTTATTTTTACATCTTTATCATTTTTCAGTTTATGTTTTGTATTGTGAAGTATATAGCGCAGCATTACAGCTTAATAACACAGGCGGCGCCATCAGCTTAAATTAAGGTCTTATCACGGTTGCTGTATGCTTCTCCCTCGTCATAGGGACTGCATCTAAGGTCTTCGAATTGCTTGTAAGTGAAATGATTTGTTGATGTTCTTCCTATAAGAATCGATAACAGTTCACTTTAGGCATCGTTCTCGAGTGGTGGCCTCCGCGAGGTCAGTTTCTCTCTAAATCAACTACGGACGTTCTTTGCTAAAACAAACTCGCAATGCGCATGGTTTTCGGCGCCCTGTATTTGGCGATGGCTGCGAAAAATTCGCTCGACCAATATTCTCGTACCGGCACGACGCCAGCTGTAATGCATGGAAGAGGCATCTGTGAGCCATGCGCCTAGAAAACTGCAATATTGATGGGCGCCCGTGAAATATCTACGCTAACAATATCCAAGGCTCTAAATGTGTTCGGAACAATGTGCACGTGCGCAGTTTACGGAGTAGCTGTTTCAGACGATGAGTTTATATTTGTAAAAACTACATATCGGAGCGAATAAAGGAGTATTTGTCGTGGGGCCCTGACGCTAACCTCCTGACAATTGCTAATAATAGCGTTTTAATCATAAAACGGTTGATGTCGATATCCACTTTATAACTTCTTGCCTCTGCTAACCAAACTACGCTCGGACTTATTTTAAGGCCAGTAAGGGCCTAATTATTGCAGTTGTTGCTACAGCAATCGCTTGGGCCAACGTTTTTTTTTTGTGAGCTATATCTACCAGCTTCCTTCTGACTGCAGTCGGCATTGATAGTGGCGCACTTGGAGGTAATCGTTTTCTCGTGGTAGGGACGAAAGGGGGAAAATTCGCGGACAACGAGAAGTAGAAATGCAGCCGTTAAATGCATTCCTGCATCAAAAGTCTTTGCGCGAAATAATAATAATAATAATAATAATAATAATAATAATAATAATAATAATAATAATAATAATAATAATAATAATAATAATAATAATAATAATAATAATAATAATAATAATAATAATAATCAATCTTTATTTTTCGATTCCCAGGAACAACCCAAAGGTCTTGGTGCTGGTACACCATTCACACGAACAAAAAGTAAATTTATTTCAGCACAAAGGAAGACACTCAGGGGAGGTAATGCAGCAGTCAAGGCGATAGAAAAAAAAAGACACATAAACTAGGCGTGACAGCAAGCATGAAGCAAAAAAGCGAAAACAAGAAAACAGCGAGAACAGCGGTAAATGAAAACAGCTAGAACAGGCAACAGACATATAAATAACTAATGAAACAATAAACAAAGAGAATGAACACGAGAACGACCGATAACAGCCAAGTACAGCATGTAGCAAAATACACACAAGAATAAAGCCAATACTAATATGAACGAATATTAAACCTCTGAAATACAAGCTAGAAATGCAATCATACACTATAATAATGATGATGATGATAATAATAATAATAATAATAATAATAATAATAATAATAATAATAATAATAATAATAATAATAATAATAATAATAATAATAATAAATATTGGATTTGGGGGAAAGGAAATGGCGCGGTATCTGTCTCATATATCGTTGGACGCCTGAACCGCGCCGTAAGGGAAGGGAGAAGGGAGGGAGTGAAAGAAGAAAGGAAGAAGGAGGTGCCGTAGTGGAGGGCTCCGGAATAATTTCGACCACCTGGGGATCTTTAACGTGCACTGACATCGCACAGCACACGGGCGCCTTAGCGTTTTTCCTGCATAAAAACGCAGCCGCCGCGGTCGGGTTCGAACCCAGGAACTCCGGATCAGTAGTCGAGCGCCCTAACCACTGAAAGCCACCGCGGCGCGTTGCGCGAAAAGGCTGCGGAGCAGCTACGTACAATTGCACGATGTGGCTGCACTGTGCCTCGCTACACACATATCGGTGCCGATCACTCACTTCTCTCTCAAGTGGCGGTGGCTCGTAGCTGAGCCATTGTCAGCCGATAAGTTTATCTAGGCATTCTTCAGGTGCCAGAAACAATGAGCAAGCGCGGGAGAGTATCAACTCAAAACATGCATCAAAACAGGAAACAACGTGCACATGTGCTCTGTTGCTGCAAAAAATACGATGAACCAATGCAACTGACTCTCGCTAATAAATACTTTTCGCAAACATTCGCTCACTTCCTCTCGCCGAAGCAGCAGCTACCCTCCAAAGGCAGATTATGAATGATCTGGTAAGATCTTGAGATTAGCCAGGATGCTGTTGCAGTAAAGATGAAGAGCACCGGAAATTATCAGCGCTGATTTTGCCTTTTGCGTCGTTGTCTGCTTTGGTCGATGCTCAACCAGACTGAGTTGAGTTAGCTTACTTTCGGTGCGAAAAAAAAAAAACTTTGTTTACTGCATAACATTCTCCTGGAATTTTTCAATTAAGCATAAAGGCAGATAAAATATGCGTGTTAGATAATTTGCAACACTTGTTATATCCCTAATCGAAAGTAAATCAATTGCAATAAAGAAGGCGACACTCGAAACCAGTCCCCATGTGATTAATTCTGCTTTCATTAGTGTTAAGGACGAATTAAATAGAACCCTGCACAATTTTTATTAGGAATGCCCTGGATATCTCTTTCCTAGGTGCCTCTTGGTAAAGAAACGGTGAAAGAATGATCCACTGAGCGACAGAAAACCGAAAAGCCTGGCGAGCGATTTGCTACGGAGACCTAGCTACCTCTGCTAAGGCCATAACAGAGATAGGTTAGCCGCCGCTGATTAACACCTCTCCGCACAGGCACGCTGGTCATGTGTTATTTAGGCACCCCCGAAGCTCGATTACTCTGAAGAAAAGCACAATAACTCCTTTGAGCTTTCCTGTCGAAGCATATGCGTGACAAGAAGTAGATTCGACCACCTTTTGCGATAGAAAAATTAATGCGACAGTGAACATAGCATTATCCTGTAGTTTTGAAGATTTCGAAGCTTTTTCTTAATCAACCAATGCCAGGCTCTTAATACTGAAAAGCATAATAAGTCAGAATCTTTTCAACTAAGAGTAGTGAATTCAGTATTAAATGCTAGAAACCACAGCGTGGATCGCCGTTCGTAGCGCCCTCATCGGCATCATTGTCGGTGTAATTCCTTTTTCGTTGAAAATTCGATGCGCCATCGCCAGCGGCGTTATTGGCTGACGCAGACACTTCTCTAGGTGTGTACGTATGTATACATATGTTTACATTTGTGCATGTATGTATGATGTGCATACGATGCTGAATCAGCTACCGGACTGTATGCACTTTTGTCACGTACATATTTCTGCTTTCCCGAGCTCTCAGTCACGTAGTACGCGACACTTGGATTTGTATTCGCTTTGGACAGATTTTCTCGCCTTTGCTCTTGTTCCCAAGTTGCAAACAAGAAGAAAAGAAATTCTCTTTGTTTTAAATGAATCGTCTGCATCTTTCTAACGACTGAACCATGGTTCTAATCCATCGAGGCAAACACTGCTTTCTATTTTTTTTTAATTTATTTCTTCATGATCCCAGAACAAATCATGTACGGATGAGGCTGTAAAGATTCTTCGTAAGCGGATCGGGAAGGCCATTCCAGTCTACACAAAAGGTTACCGATCATCACCTCTTAATTACAGACCAATCTCGCTCACAAGTGTTTGCTCTAAAATCATAGAACATGTAATATATTCCCATGCTGTCAAGTTTCTATCATCGCATAATTTTTTTCATCCTAATCAACATGGCTTCCCCAAAGGTCGTTCCTGTGATACACAACTTGCTCTCTTCCTTAATGACATACATGCATGTCTTGATCATAAAGTTCCTACGGATGCCATATTCATAGATTTTGAAAAATCCTTTGATAAAATCCCTAATGCACGCCTCATTCTTAAACTTTCACGCCTAAACCTTCATCCTTTGGTTCTGGATTGGATCCATGCTTTCTTAATGGAGCGTTATCAATTCGTTCACGGTAATTCTCATTCGTCATCACTTTCCCCTGTTCTGTCTGGCGTTCCACAAGGATCTGTCTTAGGCCCCCTTCTATTTCTTATTTATATAAATGAATTGCCCTCTAACATAACTTATGAAACATACGGCTATTTGCTGACGATTGTGCCATCTATCGCCCAATAGTCATCCAGTCCGACATTACCATCCTCCAAGAAGACCTGCAACGCGTCCAAGAATGGTGTAAAACCTGCTAATGTCATTAAATTCTTCTAAAACTTCACTTCTTTCATTCCACCGCCGGCGCAATCACCAGGATGTAATTTATGCAATTAACAACCTCCTCATTAAATCAGTAAATTCCTTTAAATATCTCGGCATTAATTTAAGTAAAAATCTAACCTGGTCGCAACACGTTCACCATGTAACTAATTCAGCTAATCAAGTTTTAGGGAACCTGCGCCGTAACCTTGCCTTAGCACTGCGCTCCATAAAATTTCTTGCTTACTTAACATTTGTACGGTCGAAATTGAAGTTTGCTCGACTACTGATCCGGAGTTCCCGGGTTCGAACCCGACCGCGGCGGCTACGTTTTTATGGAGGCAAAACGCTAAGGCGCCCGTGTGCTGTGCGATGTCAGTGCACGTTAAAGATCCACAGGTGGTCGAAATTATTCCGGAGACCTTCACTACGGCACCTCATTCTTCCTTTCTTCTTTCACTCCCGCCCTTATCCCTTCCCTTACGGCGCGGTTCAGGTGTCCAATGATATATGAGACAGATACTGCGCCATTTCCATTCCCCAAAAAACCTATTATTATTATTATTATTATTATTATTATTATTATTATTATTATTATTATTATTATTATTATTATTATTATTATTATTATTATTATTATTATTATTATTATTATTATTATTATTATTATTATTATGCGCCTCCTATGATCCTAACTTTGCTAACCTCATTGACACGCTCGAATCCGTCCAGAATCGCGCTGCAAGATTCATTTGTTGTAATTTTTTCTATCACACTAGCGTTCCCACTATAAAGTTTCAGCTTAATCTCCCCACATTGGTCTGTCGTCGCAAGATCGCCCGTCTTTCCTTATATCATAAATTTTACCATATCTTTAATAACGAAGTTATTCCTATCACACGCGCTCATCATAGTTCCCGTAATTGTCACCTTAACGCCGTCTACCCTGTGAAAGCCCGCACCGAAACATGTCACCAGTCTTTTTTTCCTGAAAACTGCCCGAGACTGGAATGACCTTCCGTCCGAAGTGGCGACCATCATCGACTTCAGCAAATTCAAAACCGCCATCGAAGATCATCTGTATTCCTGCTAATTGCCTTTTCAGCCCACTCCTCATGTAATGTCCCTTGTGGAGCTTTAAGGAATAAATGAATAAATAAATAAATAAAATTGAGATATTGTTTCAGACATCGCTTACACTGCCACGAGCTTTTCGTGGTTAAAAGCAGGCGTGCAAGAAGAATTTTCGTTCTCTTAGTGTCACAGGGTCCACGCTTGCTGTCATTTGCTGATAGCCAACCTTAGCAATCAGACAGGAATGCAGGTTGCCTTTACTCTGCGCCTATCTGATTGTCGGCCTAGAGACGGATGCAACAGAAAACAGCATGAGCGAGCTGATGTATCAATGAATGAGTGAATGAGTTGGCGAATGAATGACCTGCCGCACGGAAGGAAATGGAATTTAATGAAAACAGGCGTGATTTTGCCTGCAGACGCAGCCTTGCCACGGTTACATGTCACAACAGGACCCTACGTGTGTTCGAAAGCATGTATCGTACTTTCTCAAGCGTGACTGTAACACACTCGCACTTGACTTAAAGACTTACCACGCCTCGCTTATTTAGTTACCGCTTCAGTTGGAAACACCTGAATTCATGATTTGGCGAAGTATGTGACACGCACACTGCACGCTATCCTCGTTACGCAATCCAAACCTCCGGCTGGTGTTCCAGTGACATAAGACAAAAAAGTGGGAAGCCACGTTAAATCCGCCTCCCACTCCACTGGGCCAGAAGAAACAAGAGCATGCGGGATAGGCCGGGGGTGCTATACAAAGCAGGCGGGAGATGTCTAACCGCCCAGGCACGACGAGAAGTTCTCAGGCCGAAGCAGCAGCAGCGGCAAAGTCCCGCTTGCATACCCAACGGGACGAGCCGGGGACAACACAGCGTCGGCGCGTGATGCTCGGTCACGACGGCCGCTAGCTGCCGCAGAAGGAACAACGCGAGAGGAAGAAGAAAAATAAGAAGAAGCGGACCAACGTGGGAGCCCCACCGCCGTTCACATTCTGACCTAATTGGTCCCCTCGCAGTTCGCCGTGCCGAGGGAGCATCAAAAAGGAGAGAGCGAGGGAGGATGGGGGGAGGCATAGCAGGCAGCAGTGTGCGTTACGTGTACGCGTCACGCGCAGCTCGAAAATTGGAACGGCCGTGTCTGGCTGGTTGCTTGGCTGCCCTGTAGAAATCGACGCTCACGACGCGAAAGCGCCGGCGTTAGAAAGCAAGCCCCCCGCTGCCGGCTCGGGACGCTGAGAAGGGGTTTCCTTTCGGGGTCCTGGTCGAAGGAGCACCATGCGGGCTTCGCCCTCCCGACAGTGCAGGTGATGACGAGCCGCCGCACGCTTCCCAGCCGTGGAACGGCGATCGGGATGGCTGCGTTCCTCCATGCTCGGACTATGTGCGAGGCAGCGATTCCTGGTGGTAGCGCCGCAGTGCCGCCGCCTAGATCCGGCCCGCGCACGAGCGGACAATGCGGCGGCGAAGAACACGCCTCGCTTTTGTATGGCCCTCGGGAATCGCCCGTGGTGGTGGTGCGCGAACGTGGAGGCCATATGCATACATTGCACCTTTCTGAGGACTGACAATAAGGTTACGCCCTTGCGTGAGCCTGCTTGCCTGGCTGCTTGCTTCGCTTGCCCTTGTTGATCACTGTGAGCGAGAGTACACTGTGACCTTAGATATATACAAAACTGCGAGCTCCGTGCATGCAAGAGGCACAGTGAAGCTTCTGTTGTTTCTTTCTTGCGTTGATTACTACGTTTGTGAATATTTTTAACTTTTTTTTTTGTCTGGAACAACTGAATTACTCTTGAAAAGAGGCTGATAGGAAAATCTCATGCAATAAAATTGGACGTAATAATATGCCGATGAAAGGCATATTCACAATCCCTGGATTCTTTTTAATAAAACATAGTCGAGACGAGAGATAGTTCTGGTCTTGATATCAGTAATGTGCTGGAAGATTTCATACACTAAGAATAAGCGCTTCAGGGCGTCTTCCTGGAGCTCAGGATTCACAAGCACAACCGCAAGTCAGCTTCGACTTTTTCATTAATTACACCAGCGATATAAAAAGCCGTATACTCAGGCTTGCCTGCACGTAGATAATCAAAGGCAAGAAGACATCTTGGCATGCCATGGGAATGTTTATTTTTGCAAACACAATTTAACATCTGAAAGGTTTCTTCCCTTGTATTTGTTCTCATTCGCTCGCCATCGCTGTATCGATAGTACTATTAGGACCAACTGCAGTTATTAGCCGTTCCTGTGATAATGGTAACCCTCCACATACTTAGACTAAATTTAGTCACCAAACATGCAAAATAAGAATTTAATGGTACGCAAATACAGTCAAGCACTTCTCATTTGGCCTTGCCCTCGCAGAGAACACCTTAAACAAAAGGCTGTCATCAAAGTCTAAATTAGAGTATACCAGTTATGGTGCCACGGAGGCTTAACACCAGATTTCGTGTGATTTCATTCCGGCTGTAGAGTTTACGGTGTTTGCTTTACATGTTGACAGTAGGTCTGCAGACCTTAATGTGCTTTTACAAATTTTCTCCCCCTCTCACTCACGTATGTAGGAGAGTGAGACTGAGATCCTGTTAGTCTGAGCTTATGTGAGGGTAAGACAGCCCTACTAGTTCGAGTAGAATTGAGATACATAAGTGTGGGGGATGTGAGCGGACGACAGTCCCCATGCGTTCGAGTACGCGTGAGAATGTGAGCCCCGTGAGTAGAAGTTAAGTGACCGCGAATTCTGATGGGCTTTATAGATTAACCACTATATCTCTGAAAACGAGTAGGTAAAGTGTTTTTCAGCAGTCAGTTGAAATTATGAGAAACTTTATACGCAGGTAAATGCTACGCGTTGTTCTTAAAACTAAAACTGTTAGTCTGCAACGCCAATTTATGAAGGAGTTGTGGCAGCGTGCATACGTTAATGTTCAGAGCCACCATTATTAGCCATCTGCACACTACCTGCCTTCCCAACACCTATTTAAACATCTATTTATCTTCCAGATGTCGCTTTCGGCCGATTTCTCTGCGCTGAACACTCACAAAAATGATACGTGAGTGCGCCCGAGGATGAATATAAAGGGGTTGTGAGGGAGTTAGAGGCTGGCGGAGCAGGGGCGGATTTATGGGATGGACGGAGGAGTGGTCACCTCCCCCTTACCCCCACGAAGTGAAATTTTTGCACAAAAAATTATGCTGAACCCAATTTTTCTGCGAAAAAAGTACGAGAAATGCTTTGTTCAAATGGGACAGGGCCGCCCAAGAGTGACAAATAAATGTGCCTCTGCAGTAGATAAATATATTTGTGAAGCATGAGTTAGAGTTTCATGCAACATCGTCGCGTTTAGTATGACAAAGTCGTCGCAGCTAAACAGCTGAAATCTGATACAAGCGCTTCAGATACCTGCCATTATAATCAGCTGTTTCGAAACACTTAGTTACCACCCCTTTTAGTGTTCAAGCGACAAAAACTCTCGAGTTTTCTCAGTTTTATTGTCTACGTAACACATTTAAAATGTGACCCTTTCATGCGCACTTGTTCAAAGATTCAAGAGTTTCACAAAGTTTTTTTTTTTTTTAGCATTCTCTGTATATCGTGAAATCAAGCACTTTACTATAAGAATATACGGAAGAAACAGGACAATCAATCGACTTGTGTGTTCTAGTCTTTTCACTCGTCGTCGTCATTTAATTCCTTAAAGGGAAGGTGGAATGGTTTTCTGAGAATTTGAGGTTCTTCAAGAAATCGAATCTATGAAGTTTCAAGGTAAAGCATGCCAAGTATTTTTTTCGCCAGCATTTAATATAGTATCGTAACCGCTGATTAAAACCGCAGCGATAGTCAGGCTTCTCCTCACTACGTTAGAGAGGTACGGAGAAACTCGTGATGACGTCATTGGTGCTGAAATTTCAGATGTCCGCTACCTTCGCCCACGAGCTGCAGTGAGCCTTCCAACACCGCCAAGCAATGTTTCGTGGGCTTCAGCGTCAGCGGTGTTGCTTTAATTCTTTGAAACAATCGTTTATTAGCTGAAAACGCAGCGCCGCCCTATGTGACGTCATAGTTGCGGCCTCTGCCCATTGATGCGCACTGCAGTGAAGCCTGACCGCCAATGCGGATTTATTCTACGATTACGTCACCATTTCATATCCTAGCGCAAAAATATTTCGCAAGCATAACCTCTACGTTTCACACATCCTACCCCTTTAAACTCGTCGAATTCTAAAACTTCTTCACCTGCCCTTTAAAGGAACTGAGAGGAAAACTCCATCTAGTTGTTGTTGTTGTTAGTAAAAATTATTTGTCTAGCTTTTTTGTGGCGAGAAAATTGGATTTAAAAAAATCTTCCCGTCCGTCAATTCAAACTCGTGATGTTCTTACCGATAAGCACGAGTTAGCACCGTTTTGAAGTGAATGGCTATCTTAGTGTAGCGTGGCCTCTGAGATCCGGCTTTGGAATACACTGATTTTCTCTAAACATCCCTTATTTACCGCTTGCTGCTCAAAAGTCAAAAGGGAGCTGCTCGATCTCTAGCTAGTGTAGTTCCCGCTCTCGCCACTTGAGCGCTCCAGGCGCCACCATCGCCGCCCAACGCGGCTTCTCGCGCACTCTTCAAGAAAGAGCGCGGCTTCTTCACCCTCACCCGCCCTTCGCGCCTGTTGACGGTGCCGAGGCCAGCGAAGCCCGAGTGAGAGACACTGTGCGAGAGGGAAAGAGCGCGCGCGAGGTCTTCGCTGCCACCACCAGCCGCGTGGCCGCTGCCGCCGACGCGCCGACTGCCGCGCGCACGACCGAAAAAACCAGTCCATCGCCGGCAACGGTCGCCGCAGCTCGTTCGCGTCTGCGATCGCCAAGTTCACTGCTCCGAAGCCGCGCGTGCGTTGAATGTGCCGTGCATGCGGCGACGCCTTGGCCCGCGCGCTCGACCGACGCTCTACGCTTGGACGCTGACGTGCATCGCTGTCGCAGCTGCTGGCTGAAGACGACGCAGAGCGTCAGAACGGCGTGCTCTGTGCGCGTCGCAGTGTCTCGACCCGTTTCGGACGGGACGTTGTGGATGACCGAGTTGGGACGCCAAAGTTCTGATCGTCCGAAGTGGCGGTGATGGTAACGTCTTCATTGCCTTGAACCGGTGCACACTGCGCTTTTGCTGAATAGAGAGCCACGCAGTAGTGTTGTTGAACTCATAGCCGTCGTCGTAATAGTCGCGTGGGGCAGGAGGACGCCGGAGTTGTAGCGTTGCTTTCGTTTGCCTCTCGGCTGCTGCACGCGTCCTCTTTACTTGCCGTGTGCCGAGTCTTCGGTCCCTGGGGGGCCGTGGTGTGCGCGTGTTCTTGACGGAGGAGAAGGAAGAGACGTCCTCATCTTCAGAGGAGACCTGTGTGGGGAAATAAGTGTTCCTCGGAGGGCCCCCTCCATTTCCCCTGTGTGCTTTTTTTTCTTTGTTTTCGTGTCTATTTTGCGTTCCACCTGCGGGGCCAAACATGAGTGTTGTTCGACGCCAGCGTGCTCCGGGCCTGTGGATACCGTTCGCAGTGGTCGCCGCCAGCACCGTCATAGGTAAGTAGGTCGACAGCGCCGGCGCAGCGTGACGCTCGCATAGCCCGCAGTTTTCATAGCCGCCGCTTTCTTTCTTCTTCCTTTGCCATTCTTTTTTTCATACAAATGTCTGCCGGGAAACGCTTTCATGTTCCTTCTGACCAGCGAGCAAGATCAACCATATTCCCCAGATAAATACGCCACCTTTAAACTTTATTCTTCACAAAGAACACATCTGCGCAGTGGAACTGCTCACGCGCGAAGCGCCTTTATGCACCCTTGTCACATGGTACCCGAGTGGCGAAAGAGATAGCGCATGCACTGAGCACCGCAACCTGGATATCTTCATTATCAATTTTTCTTTCTTTTTTTGCTACATCCACAGCACTTTAACGTGCTAGGAAATGGCACCGCTTTTAATAGAAGTCATCTAATCGTGCAAAGTATATATTTCGGGAGAAAGTTCCGGGCAGCGATTTTGATATTTTTACTTCGCATTCTTGTCCGAACAATTCCATACACGCAATTCTGGAAGTTCCAGAAGAGAGTAGCCATTGGCGAGGCGGCTCCATACTTTTGGACATGCTGAGCTGCATGACACCTCTGCCGTCTATACGCTTCATTTATGCGTTTGGTTTAGCGCGAGGCTTAGCGCGAAGCCATCAGATCACCTCACACTACACGAACGCATACTCTCACCATGCCTCTGTGCGTGTTGCCTCGGCTTCTTCCCCGT
Source organism: Amblyomma americanum (assembly GCF_052857255.1). NCBI lineage: Eukaryota > Metazoa > Arthropoda > Arachnida > Ixodida > Ixodidae > Amblyomma > Amblyomma americanum. The sequence goes on from NC_135502.1 coordinate 29,845,543, forward strand.
GAACGATGCACTAACGAAGGAACGGAAAAACGCGAAGAGTAGAGTTCACAGTACGGTAGGCAAGAAAAGTTTAGGACACAGTGTCTCGTTTTCGTAGAGCTCCCTGCTAACTTGACTTACCCTTGGCACGGTGTAAGATATATAGGTGAGGACACTGTGCGGGAGACTCACTGGCCGCGAGCGAGCAGATAAAGTACCCGCCGCGTCATCCGAACCGGACCGCTGATCGCAGCGTCAGTGTCGATGAAGCGGTGAAACTTCGCCGGAAGGAAGAAAACATAAATGAACTATCTCGTTACGATAACAACCATGCAGATATCGCACGGCTCGTTTACGTCACACAAGCTGTTCGCATGGCATGAACTGTTCCTTGCGCTGTCACCAGCAGCTTCGTCGTGGCACTTATTCGTGTAGCAGATTCAAAAAACCCGCCAGAACTCATCGCCTTCTTCGCCTTCATCTAAACGAGCGCGAAGCCGCTGCTTCACAAAACTGCCGTTGGCAACGAAGCGGTACAGAAACAAAGCGGCAAAAGTGTTTTCTTTTTAAAGATCCCCAGGTGGTCGAAATCATTCCGGAGCCCTCCACTACGGCGCCTCTTTCTTCTTTTCTTCTTTCACTCCCTCCTTTATCCCTTCCCTTACGGCGCGGTTCAGGTGTCCAACGATATATATGAGACAGATACTGCGCCTTTTTCCTTTCCCCAAAAGTCAATTATTATTATTATTATTATTATTATTATTATTATTATTATTATTATTATTATTATTATTATTATTATTATTATTATTATTATTATTATTATTATCTTTTCATCGACAGCAGGTTTCGGGAAAATGGCATTCACAAAGCGCGCATTCCCTATAGAAAAGCATTGCCTCTCACTACGGCCCAGGCCGCCGAGCGAACAGCCATCTCGTGGCACTTCTGTAAACTAGGGGACCTTATCTGAGAGCGGTGTGGGCCGCTGTGTACTCACCTAATATCTTCCACCGTGCCCTTGGCGGAACTTACTAAGCATTCCCGCTCTTCGCAATTTAGCCGCACACTGCATGTTATGATCGCGTAGCACGCAAGCGTTGGAACTGTGCCCGCGCTCTTTGCGCCAACTTCGTGCAGTCAATCACCACGCAGGCATGCACTGGTCGTGATCCCCTCATATCAACACAAAAAACTGTAGATAAGCCAATCAGTTGGGACACATTTTTGGCGGTCGGTTTGATCGCACTGAGGCCAAGAAGGACGTGCTGAATGGAAAGAACATCAGTGGGCATGCGCTGATTGGTGTTCATCTCGGTTTCTGTCGGTCACACAAATTTGTACCGTTTGGAAGTCCAAACCCGGGTCCGGCGTGTACTGGCGCAGTTTTTTTTTTTGCTTTTGGCTCCCGTTTTCAGGGCGATAAAGGTACGAGATAGCCCAAAATTCGGTTCTGAATTTGAAGACATTGGCACAGGCGATGTCAGGGACTAGTTAGAAATGTCTCATCAAAATTTTGTAAGTGGCGTCATCTTGAAACGCGGCGACGATAACGTAGACTGCCTGGATGACGAAGTGAACAAAGTGGGCTGCTTGAAGAGAAAAGCTTTATCTCTGGGTTGTGTGTCAATACGAACTACAGCAATGCCGACAGTGACGCAATCGTATCAGTGAACAGTATCAGCGTTTGGAACGGGGTTGTTGGTTCCCGATGGCGGCCGTTTAACTTGCAAGTATTGCCGCACACAAGCGCCAAACTTTGCCTCTGATACGTACGCGGAGTCAGACCATGCAGCCTTTTTTACGGCGACTTTTCTGGTTAACTAAATGTAACATTCATACCACTGTAGAGGTCGTTGCACAAGTTGTTCCAAGGCCACCGATAGTGACGGGAACATGTGGTGAAGAAAGACGGGCATAGAATATGCGCAAATAGAAAAAGAAGTCGGCCGTATTTAGTGGTCACAAAGAGCGTAGCGGGAGGATATACATGCTGGCATTTGATGCCTTTCTGAGGCCATCGTGTCTGTAAGTAAGCCGATTGCCTAGAGTGACAATACCTAGACACTAGGCAGTGGATGTGCGCAAACTAGCATTTGAAACGCATTGGTATCAGAAACAATGACTGCTCCAAAAAAACAAGGGGAAAATCGCTGCGATTTACTTTAACCCACTAAGACTAAAAAGGTTCATTAGAACTTTGTTGGGCGAGTTGGAAGCTATCGTTGCTGCTGGCTGCAACTGCTGGCTGTTGTCTGCTCCAGTTAAATCCATTTTCTTTCCATTCGGCTCAGAGAGTGTGAGACCGAAGAACGCGCCGTGCCAGAAAGCGCGGTTTTCTGAGCTTGCGATCAACGGTTGAAGCAGATATGCGTGACAGTTTCAAGGCTGTAGCTTTTTAAGCTGTTCCTACAGAGGAGGCACTCTCTAGACAGTGTGCCCCTAAAATTTTGTTGTATACTGGAGGAAGCCATTAGTGAGACCGAAACATTAAAAAAAGTTTACACTAATTACAGAAAAGACTGGCTGTCCTTTTGCTGCCTCTCAAAAAGGGGTCCTAAATTTCGACCATTTCTAGAACGGGCATATATCAAACGAAATAGGGGATGGATATTAGGCCTTAAATGCCTGAAATGCAGAGCAGCAGCGCACAGACATTATTTTACCTGCCTTTCCTGCAGCAGCAAAAAGACAGCGCTTTGGGATATCAACAAGAAATTTCGCAGTTGAACATCTGTTCTGAGCATTTGTGCACCGAACATTACTGAGCATCTGTATATGAGGCTGCACCAAAGAAGAGACTTTTTTATGAGAAGGGCGGACGGTTCTGGCCATGAAGAGTGAGCATTTAATCAAATTACGGTACTCTTCGTAGTGCACTGCACACGAGCGGTGTACTGATCGCTGGCTTGATTGCCATTCCTTGAAAGAAGTCTATCAACGTTCTGAACCTTTTGGCTGGCTAAGCCACCTTCGCTGACGAACCGCAATTTTCCTAGCTTAACCAAACGGCGCCGCCTCGTAATAAGGCCAGGAAACGCTCGATCCAGCAGCGCATACTTGTCGCAGGTCGGAGTAATATAGCGTTCGTCTGAGATTCGGCGAACGCGGCTAACCACCAGCGTATAATCAGGGTGGTGTACTCAGGTGCCACATTTTGCTGCGGCGGCGCTATACAACAGCGCGCACTTTTAGCCACCGCTGTGGCTCAGTGGTTATGGCGCTCGGCTGCTGCTGACCCGAAAGACGCGGGTTAGGTCCCGGTCGCGGCGGTCGAATTTCGATGGAGGCGGAATTCCATAGGCCCGCGTACCGTGCGATCTCAGTGCCCGTTAACGAATCCCCATGCGGTCGAAATTTCCGGCGCCCTTCACTACGGCGTCTCTCACAGCCTGAGCCGTTAAACCGCCATAAAAAAAAAAACCAAAGCGCACTCTCTTGAATCCGTTAAGCTAAAAATCGCACAGCGGTTTGCTAATACACGAACAACAGAAATTGCTGCAGTTGATTACTTATGTATACTTCGCAAAATTGACGCATTCATCGGCAAATTAATGCGTCTGCGTCGCGCTACCTGAATGAAACTTATAACTGTATGGACACTCACGTAATCAATGGCAGGCCCCTTGATTAATAAGGGAATCTCATCCGGGTTCTGCAGGAGTCCGGACATTCATTACAAAAGTGCTAATGGTTGGCCCTGGTAATGCTGTAGGGGTTTAAAACAAATGGAAGTAACACTTCGTGCTTTTTTTTTTCCTTTGTAGTGTGCCTCTAACGCGCACCAACCGTTCAGCCGAAGTCATAATGACGCCCCGTACTTTTTTGAGGCACAGTAACGAGCGCTCCTGCTTTCCATCGGGAGCGCAAATCCACGATGAAACCGCTCGAACGAGCTTCTGATAATTGTATCTGCGAAGTAATCGTACGGTCCAGCTGTCGCGGAACTTGTGTAAGTTGCTTCTTCCGCGGCGAGGGAAGCGCGCTGAGTCAGCACCTTCAAGAAATGAAAGAGAAATAAAATTGAAAATGTAGTACAATGCCTGCACCGTTGCAAGCGCGAGTCGCTCTGTCCAATCACAACCTCGAGTCACCGGTTACCGCGTTCCATTTGCCATCCAACTGGCACTCGTTCCGCGAACTCAGGAAGTCGCCCCCACTTTGGGGGCCACACTAAACCCACCTGCCCTAAATCTCGACCTTCTATGGCAATAAAGTTGTTTCTCTCCACGCCGACGAGCGTTGAAGAAATATGGCTGCTGCGACTCAATGTTGCCATAGCAGGAAACAGTATGATTCGCAAGGGCTTCCCATAGAGCAACGGGCTTCCAAAACCTCTGGGTCTTTCTCCAGGACCGGCATGTATTCGAACGACGTTGCTTCAGCGAGTTACAAAAATAATTGCTTCCCCGTTTATTCTGAGTGTCCGTTCACGTTATCTACAAAGTTAGATGTGCCAACTACGCAAAAGTTTAACTTGTCACTTATAGTAACGACGTTGCGAAGACGAATACACAGGGAACGCGGATGCGATTGCTTTGCTGGGAACGTCAACCAGGGCCACCCAAGAAGCTTCCAAATCCAGTGGCAGGGAGAGGAAGATCGCGGTACTCTGATCACAACCACCTTGAAAGAGATGACCGATCTCTTTACAGTAACAATAATAATTGGTTTTGGGAGAATGGAAATGGCGCAGTATCTGTCTCATATATCGTTGGACACCTGAACCGCGCCGTAAGGGAAGGGACAAAAGGGAGTGAAAGAAGAAAAGAAGAAAGAGGTGCCGTAGTGCAGGCAACCCTTGACATTCGTTTTCATTTTCTGAGTAGCCACATAACTTATCTGTCTGGAACAAAAATGAACCATAACTTGCAATATTCGTTGCACTGTGTGCAACCTGATTGGTACGGCCTTTGTAAAAAATATATACCTCATGAGGTGTGCTTTCTAGCCATCCAGCGTACCACCTTTTTCATCGTCAGCATCTCAGACCACTCCATGGGGAGACTAAATTTTCTCCTCACCTTTTGCGGCCGAAAAAATTTGGTTCACAACTTTCCAGAACAGAAATGCCTCCCGCTACGTGTAGGACGCATGCCCTCTCGACAAACACTGGTCGAAATACCCGAATTTGTTACTTCGGCTGCATGCAGCGAGCGCTGTAAATGAGGCGGCTTCCGGTCTTCAGGCCGTATCAAGCTGCGGTTGTCGACAAAAGGACCTGTCTACATAGAGCCTTCTCAAGGTCTTTGTCGGCGAACCCGTCGAAGGGACATCGCCGAAGCCGACCGTAAAATTGCGTCGCAGCAGGTTCCTGTCAGGTGTCTTCCTTTTTAAGTACTCTCCCCCTCATATGCGTACCGACGCTAAACTTCGCTCGGATCGTCCCACGCACCTTTCGAGTCACGTCCGCCGTTAGCAAGAACAAGCTGCAGCCACGCGCGGCCTTGCCACGGGGAGGCGCTAAATTGTGCACCGGGGCTGGCCGGTTCTTTGAGGTCCGTCCATTGATGTAGTGCTTACTATTGTTTAATGGGCATGTAGTGCCTGTTTTGGTTCTCAAGGTATACCTGGGGGAAATTAGGTGGCGCATACGAAGTGGCGAGTCGAGGATGGCAAGCGACTTCTTTCAATGTCATCTGGGCGCGGCTGGTGAAAGATAGAAATCTTCGGAAAACATTCTCGGTTGGCTGGAAGCGTGCTAAGACCACAGCTTACAATGACGGGCCATTCCGAAGGAAACGGATGCCGCCGCTAGCGTGTTTTCGGTCTCACTTATCTCAAGTTCACCTCGGGGGAAAAAAAAAGCGGTGACGCACAGGGCTCTTTGACAAGCTCTGTTTGGTGCTGCGAGGATCTATACATAGCTGGGTTGCGAATGAAATGTAATGTGGGTGGTATTTCTGTTTTTGTTACTTAAAGCACGTTTTCACCCACTGATACATCCTAGAAGCGCTTGCTTATCCTTATTCATGCAGTTAAAGCAGCACATATCCAAACAGTTAAGCCTCAAGTGCACTGTAGTATCGTATTCTTTCTTTTTAAAAAATGCACGAAAACGGGAAAAGTCAGGCAGAAAACCAATAAGGGTGCACGTGTTCCAACTTTCGCAACATCACACGCTTCATTTTTCAGTTTTCGAAATTTTTTGAAGTTTGAAGTTTATTCATTGATTTGTTACAGATGTAACAAACGCGCAATAAAGCAGGAGCTAAAGACGTGGCCTGACAGGAGCTCCTGCCCTATCGAGCAGTATCGAGCAGTATTTATGTTTGATTGCCCATGCCCCATACCTCTGGCGTGATACACGTGTGTTTACTGTACCGCCTGGATAGCGTGTTCGTTCTCGAAGTGCTTCATATCCTTAAAAGATATGAAGCGCTTCGAGAACGCTTATGTCGTTTGTACACATATATTTTGTGCAAAATGGTTTTGTGATTGGTTTGGTTTGATTTTAACGGGTTTTAGCATCACAAAGCGACTCGATCAGGCTATGAAGGGCGCCGTAGTGGAGGGCTCCGGATAATTTCGACCGCCTGGGGCCCTTTAACGTGCACTGACATCGCACAGTAGCCGTGCCTCTAAAGCATTTCGTCTCCGTCGAAATACGACCGCCGCGGCCGGAATCGAACCCGCGTCTTTTGAGTCAGCAGCGGGTGTGATTGGTAGGCGACTTCCTCGATGGCGATAATGATTGGGTCAGCGTTTAATTGTCTTCTATGGTTATCCACCGTCTCCATTGTTGGCCATTCGCGCAAGGCTTCCACGCAAGAGTTTTGTGACTACGACATCGGGATTACAAAGCTGCTTCGCACATGGGTGAGAGTGGTTCGTAACAGTCCGTCGCGTTAGATGTTGGTATGTGACTGGGGGGCAGCTGTAATGATTGGCGTCAGCATGTTGGGTGTTCAGAGCGATCATACGAATTATCGACCCGTTGTAAGGAGTTTTAATTTTGTTTGTGTGAGCATTAGATTTTTTTTTCTCAGCATGCATTCTTTTGTCAGTTTTATTTTTGTCAGCATCGCCTTCGATTGAAGAGCTAGCGACATGCACAGCTTGCTAAGTGACTTCACAGACGTCACCCAGACGTCACAGGTGTTTGCCGCCAGTGGTGGAGTAGCAAATTAATGCGCAAATTCTGCCCTTTAACTTTCTCTGTGCGCAAAAATTAATTACTGAAGCGCGCCTGCGAATAAAATTTATCGAAATAATTTCACGCGTACGATATGAAGGATCGAAGGAAGCTATGCAAAATCAGTAGCGTTTGAATTTTCAATTTTTTTGTTTTAATTCTGTCAATTTTTTCAGCGCACACGACACGATCCTGAGAAACGCAAGTGCATCCTAGCCTTGCGCGGTTGAGACTCTCGGTATGCCAGATGTTTAGGATTTTCTGCTTTTCTTTTACTGACAAAAAACTGTTAAGGAACTGCTGCTACTTTATGCGACTTCAAGCCTAACAACCCTTGGGTTGGCTTAAAGCAAAATAACCACGCATCCAAAATGGTTTCACGATACCTTGCGCGGTCCCTTGTTGCCTAACAGGTGACGCGTGCGTCAAATGACTGCATAACATGTGTAAAAAGTCAAGTCCAGTTAGAACTTCTACACTATACATCAACCTCAGGGGCCTTAGAGAGCTCATAGATTTGAAACTTCGATCAGCAGTTGCAGTTCAAAGACAACGAATCCGACTTTATCGACGTTAGAAGCGATGCTAGCTTCATCTATATATCGCCATCGCTGCCACCCTTGCGCACCATGACTATGCCTGCACAGCTCGTGTTTTATAGATTCCTTGTCGATCGAACGCTGCTTTCGTCTTCTGCGATAAGCTAAACTTGGCTTGCTTTTGTCTTTGTCTCGAAAGGCCCGACGGATACGGCTGAATTAATAGCCAGCCTTGAGATGACACATCTACGTAAACGAAGCGTACGAGAGCAGTTGTCGAGTGACAGGAGCTCATGCAGCACGGTCGGAAAGCAATAAGCGTTTCGCGTCATGTCTCTTGATGATCGCAGCCTCTTAGGCGAATGTTTTTATGCGCTGTTTCTGGTACACCAGAACTGACTCATCGCGTACGCTGAGCGGTGCTCATGCAAGCGCCTGCGGGAATAAGCGCAGTTCTTCTCTCAAAAGAGAGAGAGAGAGCAGCTGCCTTTCGCGAAGTCGTCTTCCCGAAGAACGCCAATCGCGAGAGGTGCGGCCGGAATGCCAGCCCGTACACGCGCGCACGGGGACGCCTCCGCACTTGTGTACGTGTGGAAATCGCTCGCCAGTTCGCTCGTGCCTCGCTCGTAGTTGCCGTGCTGGCGCCTATTTTGAATCCTTACTCACTCCTCTCTTCGTCAGCGTCGCTGGGCTGGTGTGCTGAGACAATGTGGTGTTTGCCTTTGAGTCACCTCATGGAGTCACGCGGGCGGCAGCGGCAAACCGCTTTTCCCGGCGGCGTTTTTGTGTAGCCTTGAAGCAGGCAGCGCGACTCGTTCGGGCATATCCGGTGCGCGCGACAGTCCCGCGCAGAATGTGACGAGCGCCGATTTTGTTTGCGCATACCTGTACAGCCGTCGTCGGAATTTCTCAGTCTGCAGCGATGGCTGTTGAACCGTGTAGTCGGGCACGTACTGAACATCCGATGCTCGGAATCTCTGTATGGTGAAAGCGGGAGGCTCTCTCGCCTCGGATAAAAGGTGCACGATTCCCTTACCGGTACTCTGGGGACCACTCTATCTAATTATTGTTCAGTAAAAATTTATCCTATGGCTCTTTCTGGCTGTACTTACATTTGTCCGGCAACAAAAGACAAATCAATCAGTGAGAAAATTGGATTTAAAAATCTACCCGCCTCTCTATTCAAACCCGTGACGTCCTTAGCGAAAACGACGGATGGCCGCCATGTTGAAGTGAATAGGGGTGCAACGCAGCCTCTGGGCTCCGCTCCCGAAATTGGTGTCGACGCACGCATTTTAGTTCGGAAATCAGCCAATGATGACGACACCTGTATTTTGTTTTGTTTTTTTCCTTTTCTAGCTTATAAAAGCTTCATTTTCAGTGAGAATGGTCTCTTTGTGATTAGAATGCGGTGCTGTAATGGTACAAGTAAACTTCAATTTGCCGTCAAGGTTTAAGTTTTTGGGCTGACCTGGAATTCGTAGGTTCCTTTGCACAGCTGTTTCCTCTTGCATGGTAGTCTTCTTGGCATGCCATAGCTTTTCAAGGCAGTTAGATATCACAAGTCTCGGTGCTGTTAGAATTGTTATTGATGAGTTAAAATAGTGTTCGTCCGCATGGGATGCCTGGGCCTTATGAGAGTGTAGAAGAATTTAGCTGACCTAGATTAAGCACACTCATTTTCGACCACTACATCCTTTTGGCATAATATGGTATCCCAAGATCAGGCATTCTGCATCATTGGCCTCCTTGCCTTGCCGAGAGCAAGTGATAAAGTTTATTTCACAATTTAGTACAACTAAATGATCATCCACAAAGAGAAGGACTTTAAGAATGTTTTTGTCCATGTGTTCAGCATAAAGGAAACGATTTAAATGAGCAAGCACTAAGTCATTAAGGACCGGGGCGATGCAGGACCAAATGCAACACTCCGTTTTTGCGAGTGTGGTGTCCTTTCAAGCTGGATGTAGACTCACCGTAAAGAAAAGGTTAAAAGTTATAAAAAAAAGAAACCACGCACTAGAACACTCATTGTGCCTTGGAAAGCAATAGAACCATATTTGTCAATAGTATAGCGGTTGTCGATAGCATAGCTGGTGAAACCAGATCTTAACTGGCTTAGCAACAAACCCTTCAACCGTGTCTTAAGAAATTATAACCCTAAGGGCGTACTTCAAGGTTGGCTATTTGCCTTTTGCTCGAAACATCTTTTCTCTCTCACTTGAAAGCCTTTAGCACCTATGCGTCAGTTAGAGCGGTAACACTGGCATACCTTTGCCGTCTTTTTTTTTTTTTGCTTCAACTCAGCGCGATGTCGTCAGTGTACCACTGTGAATGTTAGCATTGTGAGTCCCGGACTTTTCGTGTTGCCTTTTTCGAGAAGGTTTTCATTGCATATCTCCGGTATAGACTAGCGCAGGGCGGTTTTCCGTTAACGCGCCAGCGCTGGTTTGGCTTCTCCCGTCTCAGGCGTGTCGTGGAGCGCTCTTTGTGAGCCACCATTGATGGATGGATGGAAGAAAGGAGTGTCCCCTTTGAAGCGGGGTGGTGGCAATTGCCATTATGCTCGGCGTTTTTTAATCGTTTTTTTTCTTTATAATTTAATGGTGTTATAATTCTGTTTATAAATTCACCATTTTCTAGAAATACATTTTGATCCTGCGCTTCTAGCCTTATGTCACCTCTCTGCTTTTGACCCACCAATCTTTCAATCGCTTTTTGCTAACTTCCACCGCAGATTCGTTCACGTGACCACTGTTACCTCTAAACCCTAGGGCCTCAGGCAGAGTGACTGTGCCTGCATCGACATCCGGATGGATACCATCACATCCGAGTATAAGATGTTCAATTGTTTCTACAGGTTTACACGTACTGCACATGTGCCATCTTCTTAGCTATATTTCTTTTTGTACCTGCGTGTTTAAGACACCCTGATATGGTTTCAAAGAGTAGGGCACTGCCTCTTGAGTTATCACAGAGCGACTCCACACTGCTTTTTTTTTTTTCCAACGGCGCCACGCGTCCGCCTATTTCGTAGAATGCGCTGCATGCTAGCTGAGCCGCACTTGCAGCTTGCCTCTCGGAATGCATTGAGAAGAAATGTCAAAAGCCGATCGGTGCGTCGTCCGCAGCGTTTATTTTTTATCTTTTTTTATTATGTGGCGACGAAAGTAAAGCTGCGCCGTCTGCACGTGACACGTAGCTGCCAGTGCCGTATTAGGAAAAAAAAAGGCTTTTTTTTCTTGTGCAATTCGAATTCAAGCTATGGTTCCCGTTGTGTTGAACTGACGCGTAATGCGAAGAATGGATAACCTAAGGCCCGTTAGGGTATCTAGTGAATTCCAATGGAATGAATACGTAGCCAGCGGCGACAAAAAATCAAGCGGGAAAACGAGATGAGGAAATCTACCGGGATAGGCTTACCGCTGTTGGGGGCAGGACAGGAATAGTAGAAGGTGGGTGAAGAGCCCGTCGCATTGGAATTAACGTTTCATGGTTAATGACAATCGTTATGATAATTTTTTTATGAACCTGTATTAACCCACTGGGTGTCCGACGTGCGCCTCCACTAAAAATAAGCCATTCATGGTACTCGCCTTACTTTTCGACATCAGTACACCCGCGGCGCTTGCTCCTATAGACTCGGGTTTTACCCGGGGTATCAGAAGTTTTTGCTTTTGACGAATACAAAATATATCTGTCTATCCCTGTGCAGTATAAAGCCCCAAGAAACAGGCAGCACGGCAATGTCTTCTTCACCCTGTGCCAGGTGAGCAGCAGGAATCTCGGTGCTGAATATCTACTCAGGATATTTTTCAAAGAAACAAGCAAACCCTGCGCTCGGAGACGGAACATTGAAATCACTTAGAGTGTTCAGTGTTCCTTTCCTTCAAAAAACAAATAAACATTATGTATTAATTGTTACTGGATGTCTGGTGTAATTTTCCTCGTTTGTTCATGCTACCGCCACTGCATCCAGCAGTAAGGCAGGGTTTCGCCCACGCTGGTATCTGTAGAATTTTCAAAATTTTTGCGTCTGGCCCGCTTTTTTGTCGCTAGTTTTAGCACACCTCGGTGACGTTCGCTAGCGCATGCTTTGAACACGGCTCTGAGGGCGCTGCGAGTGAGCTGTCTGCGTCCGATTATTCCGGACGTATGCAGTCGCACAAATATGAGTTGTTTTTTTTTTTTCGACGAGACACCATCAGTTCATGCATGCTGTCCATTATGAACGTGGAGAGCTTCCGCTCTTGAGACCTTTCAAGGAGCACGTTTTCTTGGCAGGCCTGAAGTAGACGCTTGCTTGAGCTCCCGAGTGAGATGCCTCGATTCCAATGCCCGCCGTTCGGACACTGCCGCCTCTGTTGTTCCCTGTGCATCGTGCGTTGCCCCTCCCTCGGCCACGGCGTCAGCAGCCGCTTCGCTGCTTCTCTTCCGCGCGGGCCATGGCATCTTCCAGAGGTCCTTGCCGTCTTGCCGCAGGGCGTGCGCTGTGGCGGCGGCATGCCGCCGCGACCGCGCACCGCTTGCAGCGAGGGAAAGCTGCCGGCCATCTTCACTCGCTTGCCCGCTCTCGGCTTTCCGGTTCCTGTTATGATTTTTGCTTTCTACGCCGTACACACTGCTCTCCCTCGCTTTCGTGTAGCGCCCACACGGCCCACCCCTCGCACCAGCTTCCCTGGCCTGGCGCATGCCGTTTTGCCCTCGCTGTGGATGGACGCGCCGCCGAGGAGCTGGCAGCCAGTGGATGGCCTTGAACCGGACTGGCGCATCGGCGGCTTGTGGGGAGCTCTTTTGTCTTTCTTTTTTTTTGTTCTCGTTCTTCGAGAGGCTTTTTGGTGGTACTTCTGTTTGGTGTCTGCTTGACTCGTCGGTCTTACTGCGCTCCCAAGGCGTATTGCGCTTGCAACTCGGCCGTGCAACGCAGCCGCTACGGCTTTCCTGCTTATGCAAACTGCTTCTCCGGTTTCGTACATGACCGTTGTGGGCCAGCTGGTGAGGAGTGGTTGGGTGCAGCCAAGGAGCTGAGCACAGCGTGGCTCCGATGGTGAGAGTCCTCTAGAGATGTGCTCTTGTTGCTCGCATTTTATTTTGCGATCATGTCCCGGACCAGCGCAGCGTGTGTCTAAAATTGGAGCGCTTGAAAACAGCCATATTTTTCTTACTCTATTTCTTTACATGTAGTGAGTGGTCCGGCATTCTTGAAGTGCTCGCCATCGCCTGGACCTATCGACCTGTTGTGTTCGAAAGTATATTTTTTGTTACTTCCTCGTTCTACGAAATATAGCACCCAACTTCCGGGAATCGAACCCACATCCTCGGAATCTCCAGCCCAAATGGGCCTCTCCCAGCTCCACGGGGGTGCATTCGTGGTATCCTATAGCACTGGCCGTTTGAAACGACGTCCGCCGGTGAATAAACCACTCAAGGAGCCCGCTGGTTTCCTTGCCCAGCTGGTTTCAACGCGGCCGCGACGACGACCCGCTCCCGAGGGCGCAACAGAAACTTGTGGATTCTCCGCACGCTTCGCGACCGCTCTGGATGCAGCGCACTGGGTCTGTCTTGGCGATCCGTGCGTCTCTGTCTTCTTGCTGAAGATTTCGCTCCCATTTCCCTTTCTTCGCCATTTTTTTTTTGTTTTCGTAAACGCTGAGGACCCCGTCTTTTCCCGTCTCACCTCAGCCCCCCCCCCCCCCCCCTCTTCTAGGCTTGCCTTCCCCCCTTCCAGTTTCCGGCGGCTTGCTTGTCCGCTTTCCTCAGCCCGGCTTCCCTCCTTCCTATTTATCGGGATTCCTTGTCCATCGGTCCACTAATCGGTGTGGGCGTGCAGAGTTTCCGGAGCCAGGGGGCGGTTGCTGCTGCTCATGCTGCAGGCGCGGTGTGTTTTGCCCCGCGCGCTTCTATTTCGTCCTTCGTCCTGCTGCAACTTTCATCGTTATTCAGTGGGGCTTGACCGGGCGCTCTTTTCCATCGCTTTTTGTTCCGTGGACCAGGAGGCATCGTGCAGTTTTATTTTTTTGCAATTGAGTTTCTTTTCTTGGTTTTTCGCTTTCTGTGTACGTTTTACCTGCTCCCGTGCCTCCTTCGCGTTTTGCTTCTCCCGAGGTTCTAGGTGCATCGGGGGCGAGGCCCCCCTGGAGTGATGGGTGCCCAGGTTGCTCCGGCGGCTGGGCATCGCATTCCTTTTCTGGGACCCGGCCAAGCCCTGTGATTTGGCTCCGCCCACCAGGCGTTCGGTGCATCGCTTTGGCCTTCGCATGCCCGTGTTCAAATGTTTCTGCCCTTTGTTTGTGTATCGGCGTTATGTCTCTGATCGTTTCGTTTAGCTTTCTTTTTATTCTTCGTCACCCGAGGTCGCAGGCACCTTCCATCGACAACTGCGTTGTACCTGGCTAAACGAAAGAGTGTATTGTGATAGAGAGAGAGAGAGAAACGCGTATTTCGACAGAATATTTCGGTGCCTTCGTTCTTCATCCTCTTTGATCTGCCCGATTTTATTCCCACATGACTTCGTATTGGAAGGATGCAGCCACTACGAGGTAGTGCGTCTCAGTTTGCTGCACTGGGATCTTAATGAATCACGAAGTTCATACTTGTACACCCCCCCCCCCCCCCCCCGCTTTTTTTTTAAGAACTTCTTGTTTACCGGGGAATATATTTGACGCAGTTGTTGGTGTACTAGGTTTGAGCACGTTGACTGTGCTTGTACAACGAAGCCAGTGAGGTGTGCGAACTGCGATCTAAGGCAGTAAATGCGGCTGGACCATTTGGTGACACTTGTTGCTTTTTGGCTGGCACGTATCAGTTTCCCGAAATATGAATAAATCACAGCAGCAAATCGCACGGACAGTACAGATCAGAGTAGCGAATGAAGAGAAATGAGCGGCACGTTCATGCTTGCTTTGGTGGAATTGAGGCTTTCAGAACATACTTCGAGAAACGCTGGCGAATGAGGTTCTTACTTGAGGGGATGCTTGTAGCGCGACAAAAAACAGACCAGGGACAGAAGAGGAACAGGACAAGCGCTAGTGTGAGGGACAAGTGTGAGGGTCTTAGTGAGCGTTTAACGAAGTGTTTATGGAAAAGGAAAAAAAATATCTAAAAACAGGACTCAAGACGCGATTTCAGGATAGCGAGCGTGTGTGACTTTATGGAGCCACTTTTTTTCCTAGAACTCCCGAAGCAAGGTCAAGCTTGGTACCTACAAATTTAGGCACGCATTTTTCCTTTACGTGACATGTGAGAGCTTATCGTAAATGCCAAAGGCGACACTGGTAATTCGCACTTTCAGAATGCCCAAGAAAAACATTAGTAAATTCCGAGTAAAATTTCGTAGCAGTAAAAAAAAAAGGAAAACCTAAAGATCTGGGCTTCCCAGATGAAGTCGACTCGGTCTGAAGCTCGATAAAAAGATCTAGAAAAGCCCGGGGAAAGTTTTGGACGTTCAGGGCCAGACACGCGTCAACAGTTTCGTTGTAGCACTGGACCGAAACGGCACACCGTGCTTGCACCAGCTAATGGGCCTTGCGAACAGCAGGCAAACAGCTTGCCGCTCTTAGCCAGCTCTATACCTTTTCCAACTTTGGCGTAGCGTGGATTTTGTACACGTCGAACGACCTTGAACGAGCTCTGCTATCGTGCCACGCGTCTCTACGCCTCAATTTACATTTTATTTTCGCATTTTCAATATGCTTTTTTTTTGTGCACCCCCCCCCCCCCCTCCCCTCATCGCTTTCGTTTTTCTTTCCTTGTCATGTTCTTCTTTTGGAATGTGTTTCTGTTTGTCTTCGTTGCTACGTTGCCTGCGCTTCGGTGCGGAACGGCCGTAATGAGAACCCGAGGATCTGGTCGTCTTTGCCGCAGCTCTTAATCGCCATTTAATGGCCGTCGCGCAGGTTCTGCCTCTGGCCGTCGCTCCAAGGAAAGGCTACCACCGTTTCTTACTGGCGATCGTGTAGCGTCTTTTTTTTTTGTGCAGAGTGTTTCCCTGCCTCTCTGTGAGCGTTAATAGCTCGAAAAAGAAAACGCGACTGCTGCTTGTTTTCAAGAAAACGAAGAGTATTCAAAATGAACTCCGTCCAGTAACTCGGGGCTCACTGATCTCGAAACGTGTTTAACCGTAGCGCTGGGCCTGAGCCGCGGTGGGATCCCGCGGTGGTTTCTAAGATTATTTGTTTGCTTATTGATACTGCGCACCCCATGGAGGCTGCACACATGCAAGCAGAGAACAGGGAGATAGAGAGAGGAACATTTTATTGATCTCTTCAGTTTAGGAGGGTGGGTCATCAAAGTCCGGGAGTCAAGGGCGGTTGCTGCCCACCGGGCCCTCCTCAGTGTTCACAAGCTAAATCTGGGTCGATGGGTCCGAGCTGGTCAGCACCACCTAAGACGAAAGGTTATGGCCGCATTGCGGGGAGGTCTAGAAACTCTATCACACAGTTTGGTCATGCAGCAAAGCAAACTCCGATATTGAGGAAAATAGGATAAGCCTCGAGCAGGGAACAGATAAACGGAAGAAAGTAATTCAGATCAGTGAACGCTGCTGTTTTAGAGAAAAAAACCGCTGATATGCGGCTTCTGGACGTCTTTGGCTGATTGTGCACTGTTGAGAAAGCGTGCTCACATGTTTCACTTCCTCTGTACGCAGTGTTCCTAAGAGTATCACTTTGGACCGATGAAAGCGTGGTATATCCAGCCATTCCACGTGACTCAGAAGGGGAGGAGTGGCCGGCTCATCCTTACTTTGGCAGCTGCTTCCTTCGTAATCGTTCGGCCAGCACCAGACGATGTGGTTGGAGCTCTATGTAGTAACTGCAAGGGGAGTGAGCATCCGTTCCATCGCGAATAGAAGTCGCGAATGGGTCTTCGTGCTGACGCGCCTACAGTTGGTGCGCCTTTTACCAGTTTGGTAAAAACTTTAGTGTGGACCTATTCTGTTCTCACACTTGCTCGGCAAGTCTCCTGTAGCCGGCGCTCCGTGTTAAGGTCACGTGCGCACACGGGCCCTCGGAGTGAACACTTCCGCGAATCATGGTAAGCGCAAGCGTCGGGAGGGCCGCTCTCTTTTTCGCTTCCAGGTACAGGCCGCGAAGTGTGGAAAGTTGTTCGGTGCGCGATTTTTTCTTTGTTTCCATCAGAAAGCCGTCAACTCCAACCAACCTTGCGGATACAGCTTTCCGAGCACCCTCCGTTTCTCTCTCGAAAAATTCGACTGAGCTTCCAAACACTTGAAGAGGTGCATACCGCGCGCTCTTCTTGGGTTCCTCGCCTGCGTGCGCGTGTTGTGTGTCGTAGCAGAGCGACGAGTTAAGCGAGGGAGGAAGAGAGCGGGGTAGCGGCAGCGCAGAGATGATAGATAGCGTTGCACTCGACACGACGACGGCGACGGGAACCGGGCGGCAGCCGTCGACGCACGCAGCGCGCGAGCTTCCTTCACATTTTCCCCCTCTTGGCTGTGGGAAACGCGCCGCGCGCTGCTCTCTTGTTTCCGCTACTCGATGTTTGCGCTGCTGAAGCCCGGCTCCTCGAAGCGGCAGCAAAAAGGGGAAACAGCCGCGTGGGGACGCGCTGGTTTCGGATGCGTACACTTTGCATTCATCTGGGAGTTGCTTGCTTTTTTTTTAACTTGAACATTGTTTTAGACTTGCTCCAACTTCACTTTCACGTACCGCTAAGCGCATGATTTTTTTTTTCTGCCGTGTACGGGGGAAAATTGCTGCATCTACCACGAACGCGTGTATATTCTCGAGTTTCGCGCGTGCTTGCTGATAACTATCCTTGCACGCTATGCGTGCCTTTATTTCTCCCCGTCGTTCCCCGGCCGCTCTTCCCAGTGCAGCTGGCATTGCTGAGGAAGATCCGCCGGGCAAGCGGTTCAATTAGAACGCAGAAACAAAAAAAAAGGAAATGATTTTTGTTCATCTGGCCCGATTTCTTGGTGTGCGGGCGGAAGCAGTGCTTTTTAATGCAACCAATTGATAACGAGGCTTGGAACTTACACGGTTTGA